>NC_135968.1:3078977-3087770 GCF_053455715.1 Rhinoraja longicauda
TCCCCCCTCCAGCGCCGTCTCCTCCTCCTTCTCGCTGGAGTCACCAACATACTGCACGTTGGAAGCAGCAGCTGGTGAGAGGAGAGGGTGTCCCATGGTGACCATGCACCCTGTCAGTGACAGCGGCCTGAAGATAGCACTGCTGCCCAGAGGCTACAACATGAGCCACAACCACAGCCGTGTCACCGGACCGTGCGGTGGATGAAGAAGGGCGGGCTGGTGCGGAGCAGAGGCACTGGCGCCTGGTTTTAAGGTGAAATGACACATAGTGCTTGAGTAACCCAGCAGACTGAATCAGTCCCCACCTCACCTATCGATGTTCTCCAGAGATGCTCCCTGACCTGTTGAGTTACTCCAGCACTTTGTGTCTTTTTGTGCATTAATTAGCATCTGCATTCTTTGTTTCAACTGCAAACATGAATAATACCTTACTCGTATAAAGCAGACATTCGGCAATAACGGACGATATCCCCCCACACCACGGTCCGTTAAAATGAGGGTTTACTGTTCTGAAGTTGGATGTTATACTGGAGAGTTATAAGAAATTGGTGAGGCTGAATTTGGAGTACAATGTTCAGTTTTCATCAAGCTAGGAAATATATCATTAGGCCAGAAGAGTGCTGAGAAGATTTACAAGAATGTTGCCAGGACTCGAGGGCCTGAGCTAGAGGGAAAAGTAGGGCAGGCTAGGACTTTCCTCCATTCCACCTCTAGGAGGCTGAAGAGTGATCCTATAAAGGTGTATAACATCATGAGGGGAATAGATAGGGTGAATGCACAGTTTTATACACAGGATAGGGGAATCAACACAGGATAGGAGAACCAGAGGACAGGACATAGGTGTAAGATGAGAGGAGCAAGATTTAATAGGAACTTTCTCACACGCAGGGTGTGTGGACAAGCTGTCAGAGGAAACAGTTGAGGCAGGGATGATAACAGCATTTGAAAGACACTTGGACAGATACATGGATAGGAAAGGATTAGAGAACATGAGGTAAACATGGGCAAGTGGGACTAGCATACATGGGGCATCAGGCTGCCTTGCACGAGCTGAGCTGAAGGGCCTGTTTCCGTGCTGTATGACTCTATGTCTCTGAGTTATTAATGGGCTGGGAAATGCTTTGAGATTGCCTGGGGTTGTGGAAACCTTCAACAAAATTATAAAACCATCAAATAAAAGTGGAAATAGCGTGGTTGTCAGAAATTGTACTGAAAGAGTTTGATGAAAGATCACTGATGTGAAAGGGTGACTGCTTCTCTCCCCACAGATGCTGCCTGAGCTGCCGAGTGTTTCGTGCAGGAGGCTCAATAATGTCAGACGGCGAGATTTGCAGCTCAGTGTTTTCCATCCCAGGACCAGCAGGTGGTGAGTGCAGTTTAATTTGGATCAATGTTCCTAATGTGGTCAGGAGGCGGGTCAGGGACTGGAAAACACATCATACTGGCAGCAGGATGCTGGGGTTGAGGAGCTGAGTGGACCAGCAGAGTGCTGGGGTGAGGAGGGGCAGGGGATGGGTGGGGAGCAGGGTGCTGGGGTGAGGAGGGGCAGGGGCTGGGTGGGCCAGCAGGGTGCTGGGGTGAGGGGTGGGTGGAGCAGCAGGGTGCTGGGGTGAGGAGGGGCAGGGGATGGGTGGGGCAGCAGGGTGCTGGGGTGAGGAGGTGGGTGGAGCAGCAGGGTGCTGGGGTGAGGAGGGGCAGGGGATGGGTGGAGCAGCAGGGTGCTGTGGTGAGGGGGTGGGTGGGGCAGCAGGGTGCTGTGGTGAGGGGGTGGGTGGGGCAGCAGGGTGCTGTGGTGAGGGGGTGGGTGGAGCAGCAGGGTGCTGGGGTGAGGAGGTGAGTGGAGCAGCAGGGTGCTGGGGTGTGGAGGTGGGTGAGGCAGCAGGGTGCTGTGGTGAGGGGTGGGTGGGGCAGCAGGGTGCTGGGGTGAGGGGTGGATGGAGCAGCAGGGTGCTGGGGTGAGGGGTGGGTGGGGGGCAGGGTGCTGGGGTGAGGAGGGGCAGTAAAGTCAGAGTAAACTGCCCATCTGGGTTGCCATTCTGGGTGCATTTAGTGCCAATCACGTTGCTGGGACAGTGGTCAGATATAGGCTTGACTGGGCAAACACAACAGATCTCCTCCGCTGAGGTACAGCAGAGAAGCTGAGAGCTCATCATTACTGTGGATTAGTGCACAAAATCCAGGTTACTAATGGAAAAAAATCTGACACAGGTCCAATCTGTCCCAGTTTATTAACAGAGTGTAAATTCCACAGTTGTGGTGGAATTAAACTCAGGTCTATGGATTGTTCATCCATCCCTCTGGATTACTCGAGTGCTTTGGCCCATTGCCCAGTTCCCCAGCTCCTTCCCTCCCATTGCAGCCTGATGCCCGTCCATTGGATCACTGTACCTGTGGTGTCTCGGACAACATTCCCCCCTCACCAGCGGTTTGCCGATTCTGCTATGTGCAGAGTGAATCCACAGTCCCTCCTTTACAACAGGGCTCTACAGTGAACGTGCTTCACTGCCTGTGAAGGGCTCGGAGACACCATGAAACGTGCTCTGAATGACCACTGAGATTCATTGAGACACCAGCAGCCTTGGTTAATGGAGCAAAGCACTTGTTGGACAAACCCAGTCGGCTGACGGAGGAGGGCAGGAAATTAGAGCCGTTCCTCCGTCTGTGAACTGAGAAAAAGCAGTTCTTTAGTGCAGCAAAACTCATGTCAAAAACACCAAGCAACTTGACTTAGAATCTAAACTACGGGCAGCAGTGAATTCACAATGTAGAATAAAAGGTATTGACTTACAAAGGATCTCTAAATGTTGTAATTTAATACAAAATGCAAAGAAAACCTGGTGGACTAAAACCGACATCTGGAACCAAGTACAACATTCTCTCATTATGTTCAAATCAGTCATTATTGCGAACCTCCGTTTTTTAACCAAACAGCATTAATTTATTTTACAATCTAAAGAGCCTTCTGTGTTCTGAAACATTTACACAAGGAGTGTTTGACAGAGCAATGTAGAGGGAACTTCACTGTGTGTCAAACACTCAGTCCCTGCACTGGGAGTATGTAACAGTGGAGAAGGAACTTCACTCAGTGTCTATCCGTACCCAGGTTGTGTGAGGGGACAGGTTGGAGGGAGCCTCACTAATTGTCTATCTTGTGCTGTACCTTCCCTGGGAGTGTTGGGACACGACAGAAGGAACTTTGTATCTAATCTGTAGCTGACAGCACAGTGACACGGGGAGATTTACTCTGCATTTGACTCGTGCTCTGTCCGCCCTGGATGTGTTTGATGGGATCTCTTTGAGGGAGCATGTACTGGATTTACTAAATAAATGATAGTTCCATTGAATCTCAGAGCACAGAACGGGGCCATTCATCTGATTGAGCCCATGCTTGTCCTTTAGCTGAGTTGGACAAATGATAGGGCGATATTTGTGGGAGATTTCAACTTCCCTCATATTGACTGGGTATCCCACAATATTAAGTGCTTGGATGAGATGGAATTTGTTAACTGCATCTCACAAAGGTCCTGTAATCAACTCAAAGAAGGATCTGCTAGAACCGCTAGAGAGAATACAACACTAAACCTCCTCTTCAGATACGAGGAAAGGGAATGAAATGTCAGTGTGGAAGCATTTTTGGATCAGTGACCATAGTTCTTCTAGTTTTAAACACATAAAGCTGGAGTGACTCTATGGGTCAAACAGGATCTCTGGAGAAAAGTAATAGGTGATGTTTCAGGTCGAGACCCTTCTTCAGACTGAGAGTCCTTTCCCCTGACTCTCAATCTGAAGAAGAGTCTCGACCCTAAACGTCACCTATTCCTTTTCTCCAGAGGTGCTGTTTGACCCGCTGAGTTATTCCTGCTTTTTGGATCTATCTTCAGTTCAAACCAGCATCTGCAGTTCCTTCCTACACCTGTACTAGTTTTAAAGTAGTTATCGAGAAGCATGAAACTGGACCACAAATTAAGATCCTAACTGAGTTAAGGCTGATTTTGGAAACATTGGGCAGGATCTTGCAGTTTGTTTGGGAGAGTCTGTTAATGGTTAGGGGATGGCTGACATGTGGGAGGCTTTCATAAGTGGGATAGTCAGAGTGCAGGGGCAGCATATTCCTGTTAGGGTGAAGCCCAAGTCTGGTACGCTTAGGGAATCCTGGTTTTTGAATGATGTTAAGGCTCTGGTCAGAGATAAGCTGGAGGCGTGCGTCAGATTATGGCTGTCGGGCTCAAGCGAATGCCTCGGTGAGTATAAGGAGTGTAGGAACACACTTAAGAATGCACTTGGGCAATAAAGAGGACCTGAAATGGTTCTGACAGGCAAGGTAAATAAAAATCCTAAGAGAGACTCGATAGTCAAATAAAGATAAAGTGGTTGGGGAAAGAATAGGTCCCCTTAAAATTCAGATCAGCAAGGCCATCTTTGTGTAGCTACAAGAGATGGGGCAGATATTAAATGAATATTTCCCATCCACATTAACTGAGGAGAAGATCATGGAAGCTAATGAGTTGAATCATAGGAGCTGTGATGTCTTAGATCATATACAATTGACCAAAGAGGAACTATTGGCAGCTTTTAAGTGCGTTAAGGTGGATAAATCCCCAATACTTTAAAACTGCATCCTCTGATCTTGTGGGAAGCTCGGGAAAATAATTTACTTTCCTTCAGAGGTATTTACATCATCTTTCACTGCAGATTAATCTCCAAAAGACTGGAGGGTGGCTGATACTGTTGCGCTATTTAAGAAGGACATTAGGGCCAAGGCAGGAATCTACATCAGTCAGCCTGACTTCATTGGTGGGAATGTCCCGAAGGACAGGAACTACCAGTGTTTGGATAGGCACGGAATGATTAGGGATTTTAAGAAGATCTAGATCACTTGGGAGGGTGGGCCAAGGATTTGGGAAGGTTTGTGTTTGGGAAATTGTGCCTTATGAACCTGATAGGGTTCAACAAGGTCTGGCATGGTGGGCTGGTCTGGAAGGTTAGATCACATGGAACCCAACATGAGCTAGCCAAATACATTCAAAATTAGCTTGGAGGAAGAGCCAAGGGGTAGTTGTGAAGTATTGCTTTTCTGATCGGAGGCCTGTGACAAGTGTATTGCTGCAGGGGTCACTGCTGAGGCCACTGTTGTTTGTTATCTACATTAAATTTAGAAGGATGGGAGGGGAACTTATAAAATTATAAAAGGACTGGACAAGCTAGATGTAGGAAAAAAATTCCCAATGTTGGGGGAGTCCAGAACCAGGGGCCACAGTCTAAGAATAAAGGGGAGGCCATTTAAAACTGAGATGAAAAAACACTTTTTCACCCAGAGAGTTGTGAATTTGTGGAATTCTGAAGGCAGTGAAGGCCAATTCACCGGATGAATTTAAAAGAGAGTTAGATAGAGCTGCTCTAGAGGGTAACGGAATCAAGGGATATGGGGAGAAGGTAGGCACGGTTTACTGATTGTGGATGATCAACCATGATCACAATGAATGGTGGTGCTGGCTCGAAGGGCCAAATGGCCTCCTCCTGCACCTATTTTCTCTGTTCCGATGTTTAACAGTTTGCCATGCAATATACTGAACATTGATGGTAAGTTTGCAGATGACACCAAAATCAGTGCATGAGTGGACAGTGAGGAAGGCTATCTAAGTTTACATGAAGATCTAGATCAGTTGGGAAGGCGAGCCAAGGTATGCCAAATGGAATTTAACTCTGACAAGTGAGGGGTGTTGAACTTTGGTATATCAAACCAGGGCTGGACTTACACAGTAAATGGCAGAGCCTGGAGAGTGTTGTTGAACAGACAGATTGGGGAATACAGGAGCATGGTTCGCTGAAAGTGGTGAGTTAGGTGGACTGGGAGGTGAGGTGGCTTTTGGCAGACTGCCTTCAATGGGAAGGGTACTGAGAGTAAACGTTGGGACATCATGATGCAGCAGTACAAGTCATTGGTGAGACCACACTTAGAGTAAGTACTGTGTGCAGTTCTAGTCTCCCAGCTACAGGAAGGATGCCATTAAATTGGAAAGGACTTCGAAAAGATTCACCAAGATATTATCTGCATATGTGGGGTTGTGTTTTAGGGAGAGGGAGGATAAGGTGGGATGTTTTTCTTTGGAGCGAAGGAGACTAGGCGGCAACCTTATTGAGGTGAACAAGATCATGAGGTGCATGGATAAGGTGCATGCTCAAATGTCTTTTTCCCCCAGGATAGATGGTTCTAAAACAGGGGGGCAAAGGCGTAAGGTGAGTTGGGAGAGATTTAAAAGGGGACTTCAGGTGCATTTTATTCACATTGGATAGGCAGTATCTGGAATGAGTTGCCAGAGGATACTGTAAAAGCACATAGAATTCTGATTCTCCAGTAAATCGATCAAAAGGCTTCAGAAGGATATGTGCCCGATGGGACTAGCCCAGAAAGCCAGCTTGGTCGGCAGACACAAGATGGACTGAAGGCAGAAGATGGTTAGACTCAGAGAAAGAACAGCCTGTGGGGCAGTTCAACATGGTGGGAAATGTACTGTTGTTGGGTATATTCTAACTCTGGACAAACCCGCCTATCTCCGGGAAATCCGTGCAATTGTTCCAAATATCTCACCGAGTTCAGGTCAATTACAGAATTCGCAAAGACCTTCAATTAATAAAATACAACTGGGTAAAATGGAATTGAAGAAATGGTCTTACCTGAAGTCACTGTCAGCGAGGTTCCTGCACCCCAGTAGTCAAGATAGTCACACTGCTCCATCTTCCCACTCAGCCAGTACAGTAACTCCACTCACCCTCCACATCCAATAATTCCAGCAAAGTGTCAACGTGAACCCTGCCCGGACCAGGAGCAGCCGCTTCCTGCATTTCCATCCCAATATCCGTCCTTGTCTCAACCTGACGTGTGAATAAAAGAGGCATTTTTGCCGACTGCTGCCACCGGCTCTGGCCGTCCCTCAGAAACACAATCGCCTCCTTTCGGACTTTTAACCGGGCAGTAATGGACATTTCGCCCCAGCAGTGCGAGTCAGGCTTCAGGGATTTGTCGCCGGGAAGCAGCGATGTACAATCGGTGGAGACAGACTGCGTTGCGGACGTTCATTTGTCGGGGGCAGTTTTTGTTCAGCTCTCCGCCACCGTGGGCCAGTATCACGGTGCTTCACCACCGCTCACAAACCGCACAACCACATCCAGCACGAAATCCAACGGTGGCCAGAGTGAGCAGCGGCTTTATTAAACCCCTCCATCTGTGTCCGTGTGTCAAACACAACAGCGCCCAGTCTCGGCCATTGCAGCCGTGTAGTGGACAGGATATAACCCACCCGGACTGTCACCGTGCCTCTACCCACAGCGGCTCCTCGCTGCTTGTGTTCCCACATCTTCAGTGGAACTTGTCCCCTGTGGCAGATTATGCCCTCGGGATCTGGTTTATATCCACGGGTCCCGGGGAAAGGCGGCGGCGGCAGCGCCCAGAGAGGCTGATTTAAAGCGTTTGGTTGCGGCAGGTTTTTGTATGGAGGGAGTCCCATCTGTCACACTGTGCCACCCACGTAGTCACTGTGATTCACCGCCGTACAATAACCTCCATCCTCTCACTGTCTCCGAGCCCAGTCACTCCACACATCGCACTGTCAGCTTGAAGCCCACGGTCTCTGACTCTGTTCATCAATGTCCCTTCTCGCCCAACCATTTATCGTGTCTCACAGACGGACACCGGGCCTGATCGACCCGTGACTCCGGTCGCACCCACGGCGCTTGGCTCCGAGCTGCCCTCTGAAGTGATGCAGTGTCCCCTCGGCCCCTCCGCCCTATCCCCGTGAATCCCGGCTGACAGCGGGTCTCCCATCCCAGCGACGGCCGATGGCGGCGCAGCGAGGCCGGCAGCGCGGCTGTGGTGATCGCCGCTGCCCTTTCACTCAGCGCCCTGAGGGCAGGCGCTCTCTCTCTCTCTGGGTTGTTGGACCGGCCCGGCCCCGCTTCCGCTCACTGTGTCTCTCGCACAGTAATAGGTGGCCGTGTCGTCCAGTCTCAGGCCGTTCATTTGGAGATAGACGTTGCTGCTGCTGTCCTTGGAAACCTCGAATCGGCCGCTGAAGGCAGGCCCGTAATATTTGTCACCATCATTCCACATCCTCCCCACCCACTCCAGCCCTTTCCCGGAGACCTGTTTCACCCAGTCCACGCTGTTGCTGCTGAGGCTGAAGCCGCTGGTTGCACAGGTCAGTTTGAGGGACCCTCCGGGCTTTGCCACCGCGGTCGGGGTCTGATTCAGCACGATCGCTGATTGAACGCCTGTCAATAAAAGAGAAAAGAAAGAGTAAGTTTAATGAACAGTTGACCAGGCAGAGGGTCAAAGAGTGACCGAGAAGCAGCCGGCCCCGAGTGGGGGTGACGCCGCCGCGGGGACACCCACCTGTCACACAGGACAGAAAGAGACAGAGATAAGCAGCGACCCCCATCGCTGTGCGCACTGAGACAGACTTGGACACTCCGGGAATCGGCGGCTTCAGCTCAGGCCGGGCTTTGTCGGGAGCTGCAGTCAGCGCTGTTTAAATAGGGAAGTGAGCTGAGAGTGAGAGGGAGCCGCGGCTTGAGCAGGTTGCCACCCACTGAAACCAGAGGGGCAGCTTCCTGTCCCGGCCCCCAGCACAGATTTCAATTCCCCAAAAGGTGTTTGTCTCCACAACACGCGGCGGGTGAGGGGCAATGATGAGATCCAGATTAAAGATCGATCTCACTCTGCTCCATCCACTCATTACAATGCTGAACACTTTGTGGAGCAAGAGGACACTCAGATACCCCAGTGAGGGGCTGAGT
>NC_135968.1:3088270-3099270 GCF_053455715.1 Rhinoraja longicauda
GACACGAAAATTTGACATTTTTTACACATCATAACTTATGTGAAAATATACACGTATCGTAATGGCCTACATTTGTCTAGACAAATTTTTTTTGAGGACCTTTGATATGCCTTTCCAAACCCGACTTTGCCTGGAGAAATTAGTTGCACATATTCATTTGGGATAGTCAAAAATATCATGCTCATGTAAGTAACTCATCGTGTCCTGAGAGTTACGTACGTAAGATGCCGTTGGAAATCATGAAAAATGAATATTTTTCGGATCAATATTCATTTGTTTCTATGATGCTCAAGCCAAGTAAAAAAAATATATGTCCAAAAATTCTTAACTCAACATACTTTAAAGCAAACGAGACATACTGTGCTTACTTTGTTCTCCGTTTCCAAATCGTTACGTACATAAGCAGGTACCCGCTGTTTTCATGTCTGGTGGGTCTGTCAACTTATAAAAACATTTACATTGCTGTCATGAGAGAACCCGCGGGTAAGTGTAGTTTGTCAGTTTTTCTGCTGACGGTGCTGCAGCCTGATGACCCTTCGTGTCTTCGGAGCGTCTGCTGGTTACATACAGGAGACGTCCAATTGTCCAGCGCTATCTTCCTAATGAAAGCAGCCCATCGGACACCATCTTGTTTGCGTTTTGAAAGCTAAGATTTTGTTTGTATTTTAAATGTATTTTGGGGGAAATACTAGCCGAGTCAGGTCGAGATTACCGCGTCTTCTGAAACATCGCGAAAATTCCCACGCTGTCAATGCTTCTCCGACGTCCTAATTTTCGCTGAAATCACTGACAAGTCGGTAAGTACTTGAGAGTTTTTAACTATAACACCTTGTATGGGTTACTTAAAAACCAAGCTTCACTCTAACAAGGAATAAACCGGATTTACTTCCAGTTTACTAATAGCTGTATTAAAAAATAATAATTTTAAAGTGGTTACGTGTATTTTTGTGAAAAGTGTGTGGGCATTCTTTGAAAATGTAAGGGAGATTCAGGGTTGAATATCTGGGTTTGGAGCTCACTTTACACGTAATGGCTGAGGCCAAAAACATCGCGAAAATTCCCACGCTGTCAAACTGTCGCCTCCAATCTACCTGTCAAATGGCCTGACGGTAAATAAATTGGTTTACTGTCCAATTTCATTGTGAACCGCCACGGATAGGATGTATAACTACACTTTCATGAATTAGAAAAAAGAAGTTCTACCATTGCAATCAAATGCCATTGAGACACCATGTTACGTACGTTAACACTTGTGTGGTAAATTTTTAATTACCTGAAAAAACTACTTGCGGTTGTGGAACTATCTTCTTTCTTTTTGATAGTCAGACTTGTAAATAAATTTGTTTGCATTGGTTTTTACAACAATTATTTTTTGGGTGTCTATGTCATGCTTCTATGTCCCAGTATCATATTTATACACATTTATAACATTTCTAGGGATTGTCCTTAATGCTATCTGTCAGAGCTATCTCTTGGCCCCTTTTTGCCCTTCTGATTTCCTTTTTTTACTTTGCTCCTTAGTTGCCAAAACTCCTCCAGGGATACACTTGATCCCAGGTGCCCACACCTGTCCCATGCATCCTTCTTATTCTTGACCAATACCTCCATTTTTCTCGTTAGCCAAGCTTCCTCACGTTTGTTTGCCTGCCTTGCCCTTCACACTAACAGGGACGTGCATATCCTGAGCTTTTGTCAGCACATTTTAAAAACATCCCACTTGGCCGATGTTCCTTTCCCCTGAAACAACCTGCCCCAATCAACTTGAGCGAGACTTTCTCTCACACCCTCAAATTTGGCCTTACTCCAATTTAGCATTTTGCACCTGGGCCCTCTGTCGGTGTACGTAACAATCTTAAACCTAATTGAACAGTGATCACTGTTCCCAAAAGGCTCCTCCACAAACACTTCATTCACTTGCCCTTCCCAATTTGCCAAGACTCGATCAAGTGTTGCCCTCTCACGCATGGGCCCCTCTGCTGGAAAAACCTTTCCTGAACACCTTTGAGAATTTGCACCCCATCTAAACCATTCACGCTATGATTTTCCCAGTTATCAACGGTAGGATCGACGTTCCCACCGCGGCCTGCGGACTTTAACATCAAGGAGCTCGCAGTCTCGGGTAGAGACCGAGGTCGGGAAGCTCCAAGCCGCACGACGTTCGACAGGCCCCAACCCCCCTGATGTAGGAGCTTGATCGCCCCGATGAGGAAGGCCCAAACGCCGCTGCCTACGGAAATAATTCTCCAATCCTGGTCAATACATGCAACGTATGGCTGTGGACTTCATTCCCACAATGTGTGAGAAGGAAGTGCAGATGCTGGTTTAAACCGAAGATAGACACAAAAAGCTGCAGTAACTCAGCGGGACAGGCAGCATCTCTGGAGAGAAGCAATAGGTGACGTTTCGGGTCGAGGACGGTCTCAAGCCGAAACGTCACCCATTCCTTATCACCAGAGGTGCTGTCTGTCCCGCTGAGTTACTCCAGCTTTTTGTGTCTAATTGCATTCCTACAATCAGTTTGTGTGATGATACCATTAAAATGCAAAATATATAATCATCCATCAACTCACAGATTTTTGGTATTTTTCTTTTAAACTGTTTCTGCAAGTTTCTGCTTACTAAAATGGCGCCGTGACCTACTGGGGACTTTAGGGTCGAGCGGTCCATCTTACTCTGCTCTATTGTCTTTGGGCTCCGCTCAACCAATGGGAGCCTCGCTTTCTCCCGCTCTCCTGCAGCCCGCCATTCCTATCCTCCAATTAGCGGCGGGCGGGGCGGGCCCCACGTGGCCGGCTGGCCGCTCCTCCAATCACAGCTCCACTGGCGGCTGGTCACGTGTCGCCTCCATTCCCCTCCCCTCCCTCCCCCCCTCCCACCCCCCGGGCAGCTCGCGCTGCGGCCGTTCGGATTCAAACGATCGACACCAACAGCTGTAGCCGCGCACTGGCCGATTCTCCAACTGCTGCCCGCCCGCTCGCGCGCGGCCGCCGCCGGGCTGTCAACAGTCGCGTGGCCGCTCGTGCGCAATGGCGCTCTCACAGCCCCCGGGCCGGCGGTGCCCACTCCACACACCGTGTCACTGGCGGCAATGGCGCTCTCACAGCCCCCGGGCCGGCGGTGCCCACTCCACACACCGTGTCACTCGCGATGACCCTCGCCGCCGCTTTCCCTTCAGTTCCCTCTTAACAATGGAGATTATTCCCCACTGCGGTTGATGAAGAAGCCCTGAGGTAAAGTTGAGGGCCTTGAACGTGAGAACCCTCGTGGACGACGTCGACAAGTAAAGTTCATAAGTTCATGGTCACAGGCCATTCGGCCCGTCGAGTCTACTCCACCATCCAATCACGGCTGATCTATACATACTATACGATAAACTTTATTCATCCCCGGATTGATCTGCCAACTGTCACAATTGCAACAAGATATACAAGAACTTGACATTAAAAGTGAAAAAAAAAGAAAAGGACAAGCGAATGTTGTGCACAGCACCTAAACCGGAACGAACAAACAAACAAACAAACAGACATCCCCTGGGCAGAGGATTCTAAAAGTAAAGTGCCCGCACCGCTCCCCCACGCCGGGTCCTCCATTGTTCATCCACCGTCCTTCACGGCGGTCCCTCCACAGCAGGTCCTCCATTGTTCTTCACGACGGTTTCCCCCACGCCGATTCCCCATTGTCTTCCCCCCACCGCCTGGCTTCTCCACAGTTCCCCGGGAGGCCTGTGGGGCGAGTCAGGCCCACCGTGGCACATTCCAGTCATCGCCGTGGTTGTTTAACGGGTGTATCGGGCCCGCGCGGCTCTCCAGGAAACTTCCGCCGCGCGCACGGATCTCTTGGACAGTCCCACTGGGCGCGCGGCTCTCAACCCCCTGTCTTTGGCAAAGACGCACAGATTCACCACCCTCTGACTAATTATATTTCCCCTCATCTCCTTTCTTTAGGAACATCCTTTAATTTTGAGGCGATGACCTCTGATCCAAGACTTCCCCCACTAGTGGGAACATCCACTCAAGATCATAAGTGATAGGAGTAGAATTTAGGCCATTCGGCTCATCAAGTTTAGTCCGCCATACAATCATGGCTGATCTATCTCTCCCTCCTAACCCCATTCTCCTGTCTAATCTCCATAGCATCTTACACCATAATAATCAAGAATCTAACTAACTCTGCCTTAAATATATCCACTGACGTTGCCTACACAGCCTTCTGTGGGAAAGAATTCCACAGATTCACCACCCTATCCAGGCTTTTCACTGTTTGGTAAGGGACAGGTGCTCTCCCTCCCTCGCCTCCAGGTTGCTGTCCTTCCAGGGGAGACAGAGGCTCGCTTGCACCTACTCTAACCTAATGTATGACATCTGCTGCACCTGTAAATCGGTGAGACCAAGCATGCATGTTTTGCCAAGAACAGCTGGATCTCCCCATTCAGAATCAGAATTACCTTTATTTGTCATCCAAAAAACAAGTCTTTTGGACGACATTTCGTCACCCACAGTCCAACATGCCAACCATTTTAGTTCCCATTAACATTCCCACACTGACCTTTCTGTCCTGTGCCTCCTCCATTGCCAGAGTAAGGCCACACACAAACTGGAGAAACAACACATCGTATTCTGTTTGGGTCGCTTCTAACCTGTCAGTATGAATATTGAATTCTCCAATTTGAGGCAAACTTTAGCAATCCCCCTCCCCTTTCTCTCCCACCGCCCTCCCTTTTTCCCCTCCTCCCACCCCCTCCCGTTCCCCATCTGAACTCACATTTATTTCTCCCCTCTCCCTACATTCTTTTCCACGGCTTCACAATTCACAGCTCTAATCCTTTTACCTCACCTTTTTTTAATCTCTGGCTGCCTTTGTCCAACCAGCTACCTATTAAACCTCCACTGAACCCTCCTTCCCACCTGTGTACATCTCTAACCTACCACTCTATGTCGTTCCCCCATGTCTTCCAGATTTATTTCCTCAACTCCTTAGAGTCTGTGTGAAGAAGGGTCTCCACCTGTAATCTCACCTATCCATTTTCTCCAGGGTTGGTGCCTGAGCCGCTGAGTTACTCCAAGATTTAATCTTTTTTTTAAACTGGCATTTCTATCTCCTTGTTTCTAAAGTAATTGGAGATGTACAAATGAATCACTAATTTATCTAAAATAATTTTTTGGATCTATGGAAGCAAGCCTTACACCATCTCTAACCCTATCTACTTGTGTTTGGAATGCCAACTATATCTCAGTGATAACAAGTTGCTACTGTTTACTGAAAACTTTACTCTTTGATTTGTCCCATCTCGCATGTTCCTGGATTGAACTCCATCTGATATTTTTCTGTATACACTTCCAGTTGATCGATATGCTTCTGAACTATTTGATAATCTTCCTCATTCTCCACAACTCTGTCAGTTATTGTTTTGTCTTCAACCTTACCAGCCTGCCCACCTACGTCCTCGGTCCAACACAATTCGACGCTCTAACCTGACCTGACATCGAAGCAGGATTAGGCCATCCGATCCATCATGTTTACTCCGCCATTCAATTCTGGCTGATATATCTTTCCATCTCAACCCCATTCTCCCGCCCTCTCCCCATAACCCCTGACGCCTCTACTACGTCTGTGCTCTAATTTCACCAATAGCCCCAGCAGCCTATCAATGCACCTCTTTCCTTCTTCAGCAGTCCCACATAGTTGAAGATCACTCCTTCTGCTCCAGTTCTGAGGGTTTGCAGGTTGCTGAATAGGCTAAACTCTGAATTCCACACTCTAACAAAGGACAGGAACTGCTTTATGGAACAGCAGGTTAGCTTGAGAGGTGCTGCACCATCTTTCATCTTTACACTCGTCCTTACACTTGGCTTCATCCTTGCACTCGGCTTCATGCTTCTGAGAAAAGAACTGGAGGCGTCTTCCAAATGCTCCTTCATTGTAAGTGTTCACGGGACAGGGATTCCCACGTCACAGGGGTAGTCTGCGTTTTAAAAAAGGCTTTGCGAACATCCTTGAATCATTTCTTCTGTCTGGTGACTAGTCACCTGACGTGAAGTAGCTCTGAGTGACTGCTTTGGGAGTCTGGTGTATATGAAGTGAATTATTTTGTTGGCTATTCCATTAAATTCAGGTGTTGAACTGGGGAAAGGACACAGAGATTGGTTCACTTATCAAAAATCTGAATTCTGAGGATTTTTCAGAGATAGCATTTATGGTACATCTGCAATAAGATGCCTGCTCTGAGTAGTCCGTGTGTCAGAAATGTATAGGAGGTGGGAAATCACTGTTCACCCGTAGATTACTAGCTTTAAGCTGGGTTGGGGCTCTTGATCTGCAAACATTGATTTCCCCAGATGGTACTGAAGTGAACATAGAGTTTCATAATCACTTCTCTTGAGAGGACGCTCCTAAGGACTGTGAAGTGGTCCATATTTTTCCAGCGTTTCAATGTGGACCTTCATTGAGAGGTGTTGGCAGCAGAGCATGTGGGGAAAAAACTGTTTTAGGAATGGGGACACAAGAAACTGCAGATGCTGGAATCTTGAGCAAATAAGTGCAAAGAGATGGAGGAACTCAGAGGGTCAGGCAACATCTGTGAATGAAATGTACAGATGACATTTCACATTGGGACCCTTCATCAGTATGAATATGGATCTCGACCCAAAATGCCATCTGCCCATTCCCACCACAGTTGCTGGCTGACCCCTGAGTCCTTCCTCACTTAGATTTTTGCAATGTTTTAGAAAAGGTTGCTACAAGATTATTCATACATTACAGTGATATGAACTTGCCCACCAACATCCACAGAAACATTGTGTACAGGAGCTCGCAGGCTGAGGTCGGAGTGAACTTGGTTCTTCAGGGAAGGTGGTGGAGGTTGAGGAATGTCTCCGTGCTCCACAGCAGTAGGATATATGTAATAACAGGACTAACCGAGTGCCATTTGGTTATTACAAGGATCATAGTGATTTTTTACAATTTTTATTCCTGCACCAGATGTTGGCATCGCTGCTCAGGCCAGCATTTTCCTTGTCCGTCTCCAGTTCTCGAGCACCTGATGGAGCCACGCAGTTCATTGAACAAATAGACGGATAAATTAGACCCAATACTTCCAGGGAGAAAAGATATTTGGATTGCCTTTATTGATGGCTTATCTGTACATTTCTCAAATAAAGGAGGAGTCTGTGTAGAGTATCCACATTCACCCTCAGGTTTCCTCCAACGCCCCAAAGACGATATCGTTGGTAAGTTAATTGGCTGCTGTAAATTGCCTAAGTGAGGGGACGAAGCTAATGGTGGGAGTGAGGTGGGATGGGGGTGGGGGGTTGGAGGAGGGGAGTGTTAGTTGATGAGAATATGGTGAGGGTTTAAAATAATGTGAGTGTTGGTCAGCACAGACTCAGTGGGATAAAGGGCATATTTCTATTCTGTATCACTGACTCTATGACCCTATCTCTACAGGGAACAGTGCAGACAGAAGAGAAGACATTTTAAGTGCATCCGTGGCTATCAAAAGACATGGGCAAGACCCGACTCAACAGAAGGACATTGGAGAGACATCAGAAGAGCTTGGTATCGACAAATATTAAAATCTTATTGACTAGCCTAGGATACCCAAATGTTAACACAGTCACATAAAATGCAATTAGTATCTTTGGTCAGGGGAATTGTTTATTGTTGATGAGTAAAGTTTATGAAGGGAACATATTCTGATGACTGTGGAGAGTGGAGGTCACAGAGATGGAATGATTTTCTGCTATTTGTTTTTAAATGAATAAATCATCAAGTCCTGAAGGTCTGATGATGTCCTTGACTTGCCATAT
Organism: Rhinoraja longicauda; assembly: GCF_053455715.1. Classification (NCBI taxonomy): domain Eukaryota; kingdom Metazoa; phylum Chordata; class Chondrichthyes; order Rajiformes; family Arhynchobatidae; genus Rhinoraja; species Rhinoraja longicauda. The sequence continues at coordinate 3,096,076 of NC_135968.1, forward strand.
GTTTGTTTCTCCCTCCACATTTACTGCCAGTCTCATATTTCCAGGAGTTTCTGTTCCTGATCTGCAACATCTGAAGTTTTATTTTGTCTCAGTAATTATGTCATTGTTGTTTAGATGGCATTTTTGACTGAAGCCAAATTAATAGAAAGAGTTTCTTCATACAAGGGATTGCAGATGCTGGATCCTGGAGCAACAAACAATCTGCTGGAGGAACTCAGCGGGTTGAGCAGCATTTGTGGGGAGAAAGGAATTGTCAACGTTTCAGATCAATATATAGTATCAGGAAAGAATTTGGTTCCTTGCAATAATAACCTGAAGCCACTTGGGGGCAGAGGAAGACACCTCCAAACATTGAGGGTGCTGTAACAGTAACCGACAGCCACTGGGGCTGTGGAGGGTGTGGGTGAAACAGTGCACAGGAGGATTCCACTGTGCCTGGATGTCCTGAGACTGCAGGAGCTCTTCAGATGAATGTGCCACTGAAAGTTTTTTTAAAAACAATCTGCTGGAGGAACTCAGCAGGTCAGGCAGCACCTGTGGAGGGAAATGAATATTCCACATTTTAGGTTAAGACCTTTCCACCCATTGGAAGTGACGGATTGGGAAAGGGCAGGATTTTATACATGTACAGCTTTTTGTCTTGGTGATGCAGCTTAGATACCAACTTGAACTGAAGCCTCGAGAAACAATGCAGATGCAGATGCAGATGCTGAATCTTGAGCAAAAAACAAAGTGCTAGAGGAACTTAGCAGGACAGACAACATCTGTGGAGAGAAATGGGCAGATAATGTTTGGAGAGAAATAAGGCAGATGTGGAATCGGATAGAGGAGGAGTGACATAATTCGCACAGGGGCGTGCGTGTAACAAGTTAGATGGGGAGGAGAGTGTTAGGGGGCTTGGTGTACTGAAATTGGAGAATTCAATGTTTGTATCATTGGGTTGTAGGCTATCCAAGTGAATATGAGGTGCTCTTCTTTCAGTTACGTGTGTCCTCACTCTGATAATGGAGGAGGCCGAGCAATGAAAGGTTAGTATGGGAATGGGAAGGAGAATTAAAATGGCTTGCAACTGGGAGCTCCAGCAGACAATGTGGACAGAGTGCAACCTATTATGTCTCTCCAATTTTCTCTTTTTTCCACTCATTCATTATCCCCAATCCCTTCCTCCTGTTTTACTTTCACTCTTCCTATTCCTTTTGTATCTGATTCCACATCTGCATCCTTTTGCCTCCAATTCACTTCCAGCCTTTCTCGCTATCCTTTCCAACTGCCAACTATTCCTCCTAACATGATTCCACGATCACTGATTGTTGCCCCACCTCTTACCCTCACTCTTTACCAAGTTTCATCACTCTACTCCGTGTGCCAGAAGAAGTTATTCGTTTTAGAGGTACAGCAAGGAAACAGGCCCTTCCTTGCAGTACTCACCTGCACCACTGGAGGCCAGAGGGGCACCTCCATTCATGGCCTTTGGCTGTGACATCCTTGAGAGATGGAATTGAGACCTGAGTCATCAATGATTATGGTTCAATAACCCCCCCACCCCACACCTTCCCCAAAACCCGGCCTTTCCTGCCTCGCTTTCTTTTTCCGCACTCTTCAACTTTTCAATGTGGAGAAGGTGTAAGACACAGAACTACAGGTTTAAATTAGTAACATTCTTTGGGCTTTGAAGAACTTGCTCACATGGAGTGATTGACACTAGAACTGGACTGTCATATGCGTGGGGGTCAACTTCAGGAATCACTTAAGAATGAATATATGGCAAAACTTGGGAATGTCGTGGTCTTGGATGTGTAAATTTAATAGGACAAGTGTCAATTACATCCTTAACCAGTCCTACGTTGCAACTGGTTTAATAGTGTGGTCCCGAGCCGGTCGAATGTATAAATAGACCGACTCCTTAAATTTGTGAAGATAAATTTTCCCAAACGACAAATCTGTACATATCTGTACTTTTCCAGCGCAACTAATTGCAAATTATGTGAGCTTATGTGTGATTCCGACTCAATCTCTACAAGAATAGTGCAGACAGAAGAGAAGACATTTTAAGGGTGTGTGGCTAATCATCGAAGGAGATGAATGTGACCCCACGCAGCTGAGCAGCAGTGGAGAAACATCAGAAAGGAATGGTATGGACAAACATTTAAAAACATATTGTCTCGTCAAGGATGCATGGATAATCTGTCACACTCACATAGAATGTAATTATGTCTTTGATCAGGGATTTTTTTCCTGTGGGCTCCTGGTCGCTATGGACAGTGGAGGTCACAGTCAGATGGAATGTTTTCCTGCTGCCCGATTTGTCCATAAACAATTACATCTGATATCCTCAGATCTGGTGAAAGGCTATAACTTGAAACATTAGTATGTTCCTCACTCCGCAGATATTATCTGTCCTGTGTTTCTAGGAGTTTATATTTCTAATTTTCAATCTGTGCAGTTTTTTGATTCGATGATGATTTCATTCCACTTGTCATAGCTCAGATACCAATTTCAACTGAAGCCCATTTAACAGAGAATTGGATCTTTGCAATAATGTGTGTAACCACTGCGGGGCAGAGGAAGCCACTTCCAAACATTGAGGCTGAAACCACACCGGCTGCTGTAAGAGCAACCAACAGCAACGGGGGCTGTGGAGGGTGTGGGTGAAACAGGGCACAGGAGGATTTCACTGTGCCTGGAGGTCCGGAGATGGCAGGAGCTCTATCAAGATTTTCAGAGTCTGAAGAAGGCTCCTGACCCATAATGTCACCATTTCATGTTCTCCAGAGATGCTGCCTGACCTGCTGAGCTACTCCAGCACTTTGTGTCTTTTCTTTAGATAGTCAGACATTTTTTCCCAGTGGAAATGTCAAAGACAAGAGGTTGTAGCTTTAAGGTGAGGGTACGATAAGAGGTCGTAGCTTTAAGGTGTGAAGAGATATCCAGGATATTTTGTATACACAGAGGCTTGTGGGTGCCTGGATCGCGCTGCCAAGCTTGGAGATGGAGCCAGATAAACTAAGAGGCTTTGGGAACATGGACATGCAGGGAGTTGAGGGATATGGATCACGTGCAGGCAAACAAGATCAGTTTAAACTGGCCTCATGTTCGGCACAGATGGGATGAAGGGCATGTTCCTGTGCTGTACTGTTTAATAGGAATAGTTTCTAAATACAAGAATAGATAGATGCTGGAATCTGGAGCAACAAA
>NC_135968.1:3099770-3109635 GCF_053455715.1 Rhinoraja longicauda
AGGGGGAGGGAGGGAGGATGGAGGTGTGGAGGGAGGAGGGGAGGGGGAGGGAGGGGTGGGAGGGGAGGGAGGGGGGGAGGGGGGAGGGGGGAGGGAGAGGGGGGGTGGGGGGAGGGAGGGGGGAGGGGAAGGGGAAGGGGGGATGGGGAGGGAGAGGGGAGGGAGGGGGTAGGGAGGAGGGAGGGGGGAGGGAGGGGAGGGGAGGGAGGGGGGTAGGGGAGGAGGGAGGGGGAGGGAGGGGGAGGGGAGGGGGAGGGGAGGGGGGGAGGAAGGGGGACCTCCCCTTTTCCCAGTACACCTCTTTCCCCGTTGGGCCCGTCCTCGTAGGGTTTCCATTGTAACCGGGAGGAGGGGAGGGAGGGAAGGGGGAGGGAGGGAGGAGGGAGGTGTGGAGGGAGGAGGGGAGGGGGAGGGAGGGGAGGAGGGGAGGGGGGAAGAGGGGGAGGGGGGAGTGAGGGGGTAGGGGTGAGGGGGAGGGAGGGGGGAGGGAGGGGGAGAGGGGAGGGGGGGTAGGGGGGGAGGGGGAGGGAGGGGGAGGGAAGGGGGGAGGGGGGAGGGAGAGGGGAAGGGGGGGAGGGGGAGGGAGGGGGCAGGTAGGGGAGGGGGAGGGGGGAAGGGGGAGGGAGGGGCACAGGGGCATTGTGACGTCACACGCTGAATACCACGGGGGGGGGGGGGAAGGGGGGTCTGCTCGAGTTCATCTCACAGGGGCATTGTGACATCACAATGAAGAATAAATCCGCACCGCAGCGCCCCCCTTCTGTCAAAACGTCGATAAATCGGGGGGGGCAGCACTTTTAAACCTCTGTAACTTAATGCTGATTAAGGCGGTACAAAAATCGTGGCGCTACGGTTCACCGTTTTGCCGGAATTGCCGTATTTAGCCGACATCAGTGGAATATATATATATATATTCAAGATCTGAGTTTTAATAGTATACTAGACCGAATGGGCCCGTTGGGCCCGTCCTCGTAGGGTTTCCATTGTAACCGGGAGGGGAGGAAAGGGGGAGGGTTGGGGGAGGGAAGGGGGAGGGAGGAGGGGAGGGAGGTGTGGAGGGAGGAGGGGAGGGGGAGGGAGGGGGGGAGGGGAGGGGGGAAGAGGGGGAGGGGGCAGTGAGGGGGTAGGGGTGAGGGGGAGGGAGGGGGAGGGGGGATGGGAGGGGGGAGGGAAGGGGACCTCACCTTTTCCCAGTACCCCTCTTTCCCCATTGGGCCCGTCCTCGTAGGGTTTCCATTGTAACCGGGAGGAGGGGAGGGAGGGAAGGGGGAGGGAGGGAGGATGGAGGTGTGGAGGGAGGAGGGGAGGGGGAGGGAGGGGTGGGAGGGGAGGGAGGGGGGGAGGGGGGAGGGGGGAGGGAGAGGGGGGGTGGGGGGAGGGAGGGGGGAGGGGAAGGGGAAGGGGGGATGGGGAGGGAGAGGGGAGGGAGGGGGTAGGGAGGAGGGAGGGGGGAGGGAGGGGAGGGGAGGGAGGGGGGTAGGGGAGGAGGGAGGGGGAGGGAGGGGGAGGGGAGGGGGAGGGGAGGGGGGGAGGAAGGGGGACCTCCCCTTTTCCCAGTACACCTCTTTCCCCGTTGGGCCCGTCCTCGTAGGGTTTCCATTGTAACCGGGAGGAGGGGAGGGAGGGAAGGGGGAGGGAGGGAGGAGGGAGGTGTGGAGGGAGGAGGGGAGGGGGAGGGAGGGGAGGAGGGGAGGGGGGAAGAGGGGGAGGGGGGAGTGAGGGGGTAGGGGTGAGGGGGAGGGAGGGGGGAGGGAGGGGGAGAGGGGAGGGGGGGTAGGGGGGGAGGGGGAGGGAGGGGGAGGGAAGGGGGGAGGGGGGAGGGAGAGGGGAAGGGGGGGGAGGGGGAGGGAGGGGGCAGGTAGGGGAGGGGGAGGGGGGAAGGGGGAGGGAGGGGCACAGGGGCATTGTGACGTCACACGCTGAATACCACGGGGGGGGGGGGGGGAAGGGGGGTCTGCTCGAGTTCATCTCACAGGGGCATTGTGACATCACAATGAAGAATAAATCCGCACCGCAGCGCCCCCCTTCTGTCAAAACGTCGATAAATCGGGGGGGGCAGCACTTTTAAACCTCTGTAACTTAATGCTGATTAAGGCGGTACAAAAATCGTGGCGCTACGGTTCACCGTTTTGCCGGAATTGCCGTATTTAGCCGACATCAGTGGAATATATATATATATATTCAAGATCTGAGTTTTAATAGTATACTAGACCGAATGGGCCCGTTGGGCCCGTCCTCGTAGGGTTTCCATTGTAACCGGGAGGGGAGGAAAGGGGGAGGGTTGGGGGAGGGAAGGGGGAGGGAGGAGGGGAGGGAGGTGTGGAGGGAGGAGGGGAGGGGGAGGGAGGGGGGGAGGGGAGGGGGGAAGAGGGGGAGGGGGCAGTGAGGGGGTAGGGGTGAGGGGGAGGGAGGGGGAGGGGGGATGGGAGGGGGGAGGGAAGGGGACCTCACCTTTTCCCAGTACCCCTCTTTCCCCATTGGGCCCGTCCTCGTAGGGTTTCCATTGTAACCGGGAGGAGGGGAGGGAGGGAAGGGGGAGGGAGGGAGGATGGAGGTGTGGAGGGAGGAGGGGAGGGGGAGGGAGGGGTGGGAGGGGAGGGAGGGGGGGAGGGGGGAGGGGGGAGGGAGAGGGGGGGTGGGGGGAGGGAGGGGGGAGGGGAAGGGGAAGGGGGGATGGGGAGGGAGAGGGGAGGGAGGGGGTAGGGAGGAGGGAGGGGGGAGGGAGGGGAGGGGAGGGAGGGGGGTAGGGGAGGAGGGAGGGGGAGGGAGGGGGAGGGGAGGGGGAGGGGAGGGGGGGAGGAAGGGGGACCTCCCCTTTTCCCAGTACACCTCTTTCCCCGTTGGGCCCGTCCTCGTAGGGTTTCCATTGTAACCGGGAGGAGGGGAGGGAGGGAAGGGGGAGGGAGGGAGGAGGGAGGTGTGGAGGGAGGAGGGGAGGGGGAGGGAGGGGAGGAGGGGAGGGGGGAAGAGGGGGAGGGGGGAGTGAGGGGGTAGGGGTGAGGGGGAGGGAGGGGGGAGGGAGGGGGAGAGGGGAGGGGGGGTAGGGGGGGAGGGGGAGGGAGGGGGAGGGAAGGGGGGAGGGGGGAGGGAGAGGGGAAGGGGGGGAGGGGGAGGGAGGGGGCAGGTAGGGGAGGGGGAGGGGGGAAGGGGGAGGGAGGGGCACAGGGGCATTGTGACGTCACACGCTGAATACCACGGGGGGGGGGGGAAGGGGGGTCTGCTCGAGTTCATCTCACAGGGGCATTGTGACATCACAATGAAGAATAAATCCGCACCGCAGCGCCCCCCTTCTGTCAAAACGTCGATAAATCGGGGGGGGCAGCACTTTTAAACCTCTGTAACTTAATGCTGATTAAGGCGGTACAAAAATCGTGGCGCTACGGTTCACCGTTTTGCCGGAATTGCCTTCAGCCGACATCAGTGGAATATATATACAAACAACGCTTCAAGATCTGAGTTTTAGTAGTATACTAGCACAAGTGTGCCCGTTGGGCCCGTCCTCGTAGGGTTTCCATTGTAACCGGGAGGGGAGTGGAGGGAGGGAGGGAGGAGGGGAGGGGGAGGGAGGGGGGAGGGGAGGGGAGGGGGGAAGGGAGAGGGGATGGAGGGGGGTAGGGGGAGGGAGGTGGGGTGGGGGAGGGAGGGGGGAGGGAGGGAAGGGGGGAGGGAGAGGGGAGGGAGTTGGGTAGGGGGGAGGGAGAGGGAGGGGGGATGGGAGGGGGGAGGGAAGGGGACCTCACCTTTTCCCAGTACCCCTCTTTCCCCATTGGGCCCGTCCTCGTAGGGTTTCCATTGTAACCGGGAGGAGGGGAGGGAGGGAAGGGGGAGGGAGGGAGGATGGAGGTGTGGAGGGAGGAGGGGAGGGGGAGGGAGGGGTGGGAGGGGAGGGAGGGGGGGAGGGGGGAGGGGGGAGGGAGAGGGGGGGTGGGGGGAGGGAGGGGGGAGGGGAAGGGGAAGGGGGGATGGGGAGGGAGAGGGGAGGGAGGGGGTAGGGAGGAGGGAGGGGGGAGGGAGGGGAGGGGAGGGAGGGGGGTAGGGGAGGAGGGAGGGGGAGGGAGGGGGAGGGGAGGGGGAGGGGAGGGGGGGAGGAAGGGGGACCTCCCCTTTTCCCAGTACACCTCTTTCCCCGTTGGGCCCGTCCTCGTAGGGTTTCCATTGTAACCGGGAGGAGGGGAGGGAGGGAAGGGGGAGGGAGGGAGGAGGGAGGTATGGAGGGAGGAGGGGAGGGGGAGGGAGGGGGAGGGGAGGGGGAGGGAGGGGGGGAGGGGAGGGGGGAGGGTGGGAGGGAGAGGGGGGGTGAGGGGGAGGGATGGGGGAGGGAGGGGGAGGGAGGGGGGGAGGGGAGGAGGAAGGGGGAGGGAGGGGGACCTCCCCTTTTCCCAGTACCCCTCTTTCCCCGTTGGGCCCGTCCTCGTAGGGTTTCCATTGTAACCGGGAGGAGGGGGGGAGGGAAGGGGGAGGGAGGGAGGAGGGAGGTGTGGATGGAGGAGGGCAGGGGGAGGGAGGGGATGGAGATGGGAGGGGAGGGGGAGGGAGAGGGGTAGGGGGGATGGGGAGGGAGGGGGAGGGGAGGGGGAAGGGGGGAGGGAGGGGGACCTCCCCTTTTCCCAGTACCCCTCTTTCCCCGTTGGGCCCGTCCTCGTAGGGTTTCCATTGTAACCGGGAGGAGGGGAGGGAGGGAAGGGGGAGGGAGGTGTGGAGGGAGGAGGGGAGGGGGAGGGAGGGGAGGGGTGGGGAAGGGGAGGGAGAGGGGAGGGAGGGGGTTATGGGGGGAGGGGGAGGGAGGGGGAGGGGAAGGGAGTGGGGGAGGGGGGAAGGGGGGAGGGGGAGGGAGAGGGGTAGGGGGGAGGGGGAAGGGGGGAGGGAGGGGTACCTCCACTTTTCCCAGTACCCCTCTTTCCCCGTTGTGCCCGTCCTCGTAAGGTTTCCATTGTAACCGGGAGGAGGGGAGGGAGGGAAGGGGGAGGGAGTGAGGAGGTAGGTGTGGAGGGAGGAGGGGAGGGGGAGGGGGAGGGGAGGGGGGAGGGGGAAGGGGGGAGGGAGAGGGGAGGCAGGGGGTAGGGGGGGAGGGAGGGGGGAAGGGGGAGGGAGGGGGACCTCCCCTTTTCCCAGTACCCCTCTTTCCCCGTTGGGCCCGTCCCCGTAGGGTTTCCATTGTAACTGGGAGGCGGGGAGGGAGGGAGGAGGGGAGGGGGATGGAGGGGGGGGGAGGGAAGGGGGGAAGGGGTGGGAGGGGAGGGGGGGAGGGGTGGGAGGGGAGGGGGGAAGGGGGGAGTTGGAGGGAGGGGGAGAGAGGGGGGGAGGGGAGGGGGAAGGGAGGAGGAAGGGGTTGAGGGGGGAAGGGGGACCTCCCCTTTCTTTTTACGAAACACTTGCCCCGGTGGCCCACGAGCATAGGGGCCCCATGCTGATCTGTGTATGTTAAATGACTTGCAATAAAAAACACAACTTTAAAAAACAATCAGTTGCCTTTCGCAACAATGTCGCAACCATCTCACACAAGCATTGTGACGTCACAAGCTGAAGACCTTGAAAAAAAAGGTTAAAAATAAAAAGATGTAAATTTGTAAAGAGCAGACACCCAATAGCAGCTGCTTGTCCATTGTGACATCACACGCTGAAGACTAAATCCGCACCGCAGCGCCCTCTATAGAAACTTCAATAAGGGGGGGGCAGCGCTTTTAAACCTCTGTAACTTAAAAAACATACGAACAAATTAAATGAAAATATCGCGGCCGGTCAGCCGGGAGGTTGGTGATCAAGGCGGTGCAAAAACCGTGGCGCCACGGTGTACCGTTTTGCCGGAATCACTGATATATACACAAATCCTGATACAAACCTACAAGATCTGAGTTTTAATAGTGTATAGACTAGCACAAGTGTGCCCGTTGGGCCCGTCCTCGTAGGGTTTCCATTGTAAATGGGAGGGGAGTGGAGGGGGAGGGAAGGGGGAGGGTGGGGGGAGGGAAGGGGGAGGGTGGGGGAGGGAAGGGGGAGGGAGGGAGGAGGGGAGGGGTAGGGAGGGGGGAGGAGAGGGGGGAAGGGGGGATGGGGGAGGGAGAGGGGAGGGAGGGGGGTAGGGAGGATGGAGGGAGGGAGGGGAGGGGGAGGGAGGGGGAGGGGGGGGAGGGGGAAGGGAGGGGGGTAGGGAGGATGGATGGAGGGAGGGAGGGGAGGGGGGAGGGAGGGGGGAGGGGGGGAGGGAGGGGGGAAGGGGGGAGGGAGGGGGAGGGAGGGGGACTTCCCCTTTTCCCAGTACCCCTCTTTCCCCGTTGGGCCCGTCCTCGTAGGGTTTCCATTGTAACCGGGAGGAGGGGAGGGAGGGAAGGGGGAGGGAGGGAGGAGGGAGGTGTGGAGGGAGGAGGGGAGGGGGAGGGAGGGGGGAGGGGAGGGTGAGGGAGTGGTGGAGGGGAGGGGGGAGGGGAGGTGTGAGAGGGGGGGTGAGGGGGAGGGAGGTTGGAGGAAGGGGGGAGGGGATGGGGGAAGGGGGGAAGGAGGGGGACCTCCCCTTTTCCCAGTACCCCTCTTTCCCCGTTGGGCCCGTCCTCGTAGGGTTTCCATTGTAACCGGGAGGAGGGGAGGGAGGGAAGGGGGAGGGAGGGATGAGGGAGGTGTGAATGGAGGAGGGGGGAGGTGGAGGGAGGGGGAAGGGAGGGGAGGGGGGAGGGAGAGGGGTAGGGGGGAGGGGGCGGGAGGGGGAGGGGAGGGGGGAAGGGGGGAGGGAGGGGGACCTCCCCTTTTCCCAGTACCCCTCTTTCCCCGTTGGGCCCGTCCTCGTAGGGTTTCCATTGTAACCGGGAGGAGGGGAGGGAGGGAAGGGGGAGGGAGGTAGGAGGGAGGTGTGGAGGGAGGAGGGGAGGGGGAGGGAGGGGAGGGGTGGGGAAGGGGAGGGTGAGGGGAGGGAGGGGGGTAGGGGGGGAGGGGAGGGAGGGGAGGGGAGTGGGGGAGGGGGGAAGGGGGGAGGGGGAGGGAGAGGGTTGGGGGAGGGGGAGGGAGGGGGTAAGGGGGGAGGGAGGGAGACCTCCACTTTTCCCGGTACCCCTCTTTCCCCGTTGGGCCCGTCCTCGTAGGGTTTCCAATGTAACCGGGAGGAGGGGAGGGAGGGAACGGGGAGGGAGGAGGGAGGTGTGGAGGGAGGAGGGGAGGGGGAGGGGGAGGGGAGGGGGGAAGGGGGGAGGGAGAGGGGAGGGAGGGGGGTAGGGGGGAGGGAGGTGGGAGGGGAGGGGGGAAGGGGACCTCCCCTTTTCCCTGTACCCCTCTTTCCCCGTTGGGCCCGTCCTCGTAGGGTTTCCATTGTAACCGGGAGGGCAGTGGGGGGGAGGGAAGGGAGGAGGGAGGAGGGGAGGGGGAGGGAGGGGGTAGGGGAGGGGGGAAGGGGGGGCGGGGGGAAGGGGGGAGGGGGAGGGGAGGGAGGGGGGAGGTGAGGGAGGGGGAGGAGAGGGGGGAGGGGAGGGAGGGGGACCTCCCCTTTTCCCAGTACCCCTCTTTCTCCGTTGGGCCCGTCCCCGTAGGGTTTCCATTGTAACTGGGAGGCGGGGAAGGAGGGGGGAGGGAGAGAGCAGGGGAGCGGGATGGAGGGGGGAGGGGAGGTGTGGGTGGAAGGGGTGGGAGGGGAGTGGGGAAGGGGTGGGAGGGGAGGGGGGAAGGGGGCAGTTGGAGGGAGGGGGAGGGAGGGGGAAGGGGGGAGGGGGGCAGCGCTTTAAAACCTCTATAACTTAAAAAACATACGTACAAATTATAGAAACTTCAATAAGGGGGGGGGCAGCGCTTTAAAACCTCTATAACTTAAAAAACATACGTACAAATTAAATGAAAATATCGCGGCCGGTCAGCCGGGAGCTTGGTGATCAAGGCGGTGCAAAAACCGTGGCGCCACGGTTTACCGTTTTGACGGAATCACTGATATATACACAAATCCTGATACAAACCTACAAGATCTGAGTTTTAATAGTATACTAGAACAAGTGTGCCCGTTCAAAGCGGGCCCGTTGGGCCCGTCCCCACACCCCCCATTCTCTCCTCCACCAGCCCCACTCTTACCCGTTGGGCCCGTCCTCCTGATCTGTGTATGTCAAGTGACCACTATATTTCCGAATCAGATGTGCAGCACTTTGGTCAACGTGGGTTGTTTTTAAATGTGCTATACAAATATAATTGACTTGACTTGACTTGACTTGACTTGACTTGACTTGACTTGCAATAACAAAAAACAGCACTTTAAAACAATCCTGGAAACTTTTCGAAACAATGTTGGAAACAATGTAGCCGTCACAAGCTGAAGACCAAATCTGCACTGCAGCGCCCCCCTGAAAAGGGGGGGGGGCAGCGCTTTAAAACCTCTGTAACTTAAAAATCACGCGACCAAAGTAAATGAAAATATCACGGCCGAGCGAGCGCGAGATCGGCGATTGAGGCGGTGCGAAAATCGTCGCGCTACGGTTCGCCTTTTTTCCGCAATCGATGTTACGTACGGCTCAGGTCATTCTCAAAAATATACACAAGATCTGAGTTTTAATAGTATATAGACTAGCACAAGTGTGCCCGTTGGGCCCGTCCTCGTAGGGTTTCCATTGTAACCGGGAGGGGGGTGGGGGGAGGGAAGGGAGGGAGGAGGGAGGTGTGGAGGGGGGAGGGGAGGGGGGGATGGGAGGGGGGGATGGGAGGGGGGAGGGGAGGGGGGAAGGGGGGGAGAGGGGAGGGAGCGGGGTAGGGGCGAGGGGGAGGGAGGGGGAGGGGAGGGGGAAGGGGAGGCAGAGGGGAGGGAGGGGGAGGGGGAGGGAGGGGAGAGGGAAGGGGGGAGGGAGGGGGACCTCCCCTTTTCCCAGTACCCCTCTTTCCCCGTTGGGCCCGTCCTTGTAGGGTTTCCATTGTAACCGGGAGGGGAGTGGGGGGGGGGGAGGGTGTAGGGGGAGGGAGGGGGAGGGAGGGGGACCTCCCCTTTTCCCAGTACCCCACTTTCCCCGTTGGGCCCGTCCTTGTAGGGTTTCCATTGTAACCGGGAGGGGAGTGGGGGGGAGGGAAGGGAGGAGGGAAGGGAGGAGGGAGGTGTGGATGGGGGAGGGGACGGAGGGGGGGAGGGGAGGGGGGAGGGGGGAAGGGTGGAGGGAGAGGGGAGGGAGGGGGTAGGGGGGAGGGGGAGGGAGGGGGAAGGGGGGAGGGAGGGGGACCACCCGTTTTCCCAGTACCCCTCTTTCCCCGTTGGGCCCGTCTTCGTAGGGTTTCCATTGTAACCGGGAGGCGGGGAGGGAGGGGGGAGGGAGGGAGGAGGGAGGTGTGGAGGGAGGAGTGGAGGGAGGAGTGGAGGGAAGGGGGTGGAGCGGAGGGAAGGCGGGGAGGGGGGAAGGGGTGAGGGAGGGAGGGGGAGGGGAGGGGGAAGGGGGGAGGGAGGGGGACCACCCCTTTTCCCAGTACCCCTCTTTCCCCGTTGGGCCCGTCCTCGTAGGGTTTCCATTGTAAACGGGAGTAGGGGAGGGATGGAAGGGGGAGGGAGGGAGGAGGGAGGTGTGGAGGGAGGAGGGGAGGGGGAGGGAGTGGGGAGGGGAGGGGGGAGTGGAGGGGGAAGGGGGGAGGGGGGAGGGGGCAGGTAGAGGGGAGGGAGGGGTGTAGGGGGGGGGAGGGGGAGGGAGGGTGGATGGGGGAGGGAGGGTGGAAGGGGGAGGGAGGGTGGAAGGGGAGGGAGGGGGACCTCCCCTTTTCCCAGTACCCCTCTTTCCCCGTTGGGCCCGTCCCCGTAGGGTTTCTATTGTAACCGGGAGGGGGGAGGGAGGGTGGAAGGAGGGGGGAGGGGGAGAGGGATGGAAGGGTGGAGGGATTGGGGGAGGGAGGGAAGGAGGGAAGGAGGGAGGGGGGGAGTTAGGGGGGGAGG